>NW_026606634.1:1137500-1177500 GCF_029890125.1 Rhinichthys klamathensis goyatoka
GTGAGATTATGTGTATTGTTTAGTTTTATAGTAGTAATAGAACTAGTATTCGCTTCATATTTCTACTATTTTGTTGCACTAAATAAACAATTACACACAGTTATGTGAGTATGTGGGATATTTTTGACATTGAAATATATTTGTACAGATTTGTAATTCTAGTAATTCTAGTCTATCTATGACCTCATAATATTTAAAGGGTCACTTCACCCATTTGCATTAAGGTTTGTATTGTTAGAAACCCAGTCATATATTATAATGATGGTGGAATTTTGCTTGTTTTTTTTCTGAGATGGGAGAAAAAAGGATTTAAGTGTTTTACTTCCGTCCTATCGTGACGTAAATATCGTCATTTTGCGTCACGATAGGACGGAAGATAAATTTCATTGCATATTAAGAAAACTACAGCCTTTAGCTCATTATTATTCAAGGGCGTGGGACCCACTCACCCCACCGGCCTATTACAGATCAGTGGGTGGGACTAAACCTGAAGAAACTAAACTATTAATCCGCCATCTTGCTTGGAAGACAGCAAGCTAAGCTAACAAGCGCTCAAGGAGTTAGATTTACCATAATGCCTGAATTTACGACACACGATATGGAAGACGAGGATTTTGAAAATCTTTTGCTCGAAACTGATGTTCGTGGCTATTTATACGAGCCACAATATAGCGAAGAGCAGCTGAGGCTGATGGAGGAACAAGAGGCGGCGGCGTCGGCTGCGGCAGCGGCCGCCACAGGAGACCAGCCCGGCGCAGACGAGAAGCCCGGACTGGCTCGAGCTGGGCGGACTGCTGGTGCCTACATGTCGTGCTCTCGGCTCTCGCTGTGCGCTACGGACACAGATAGAGTCCGTCTGCTGCAGAGAATTTCAACGATCGCAATATCACCTGGACGAAACCTCTGAATCAGACGAGCACACGGACGTTTGTGTTGTGATCCATCCAAGTTTCGCACCGCATATGTTCTGACTGAACATCCAGGTAACTTTATCATCATCATGCAATAATTCACCATATAGAAAGAAATACAAACGAGGAGTAATTCACTAATGAGTTTGCCAATGTAACGGGGTTCGTTGTTGTGGGAAGAATGAGGCGGGAACCGGCAAACATTTAAACATTTTAATAGTAAAATAAACAAATACAAAACAAAAATATAAGCGAGCAGCCCCTCACTGCTGGCCACACACAACAGAAACAAAACACAACATAAAATCAGGCCTGTTCCTCACTCGATCTGCCCTGTCGTCGCTCCTCGTTTTATGCGTCCGCTCCTCGGTGAGAGACGCGAGAGAGACCGGTGCGTCTCACAGCTGTCGTTCATTATCACTCGCGCCACCGGCCTCGCGCTGTCCTATCACATCCCTCGCCCTCGTCCTGCTCGCCACAGCCAACTAACTAGAAATTTTGTGTGAAATGAATTTCTAACTCTGGTGGCAGCTAACGTTAGCCTTGTAGACGGAAAAGTGATTTCTCTGATGTTTGCGCTGTTCTGGATTAGTGGGAGTGGCTTGCGGAGCTGTGCAATGTGGTGCATTGTGGGAGTTGTTGTCTTGCATACAAATGCGCACTAAAGTTATTTTCTGTCTTTTCTCGGTCAAGAGGGCATCAAATTCAAAATTTCTTTTACATTTCGACTACATATATGACCCACTTTCAATAAAGATTAATGTTGAAATGGGTGAAGTGACCCTTTAAGTGACTTTCTAAATAATTCATTTGTCACACAGAATTGAAGTGAACTGCATCAAAGATACCCATTATTCATTCATAAAAATGTTAACCAAAATCTTGATGTTAACAAAAAAGTGGAGTCTCTGTCTCTTAATAAAAAAACACTCTTTATTTTTGCTGTGGTTAGCGGATGTGTATGTGTAATGTTGTGAAATATTGTGCGCTTGGCGTGATCTCCCGCAGTGTTTATTAATCTGCCAGACAGGAGGAGGTGTGTGAGGATGAAGGGACTCAGGACTCACAGTCGTGTATTTCCCCAGCTGACAGAGCGAAGGGAAGGTTTCCCTGTGCGCTTTGCTGACTTTATTAACCAGTTCTTCCAGTTCTCCACTCAGCTCATAGCTTTCTGGAAGAACCACCTCCTCTTTTACGTCCTTCTTTTTCTTATTCCTGTCGTTCCGCACTGCTAAAAGAAGAAGAACAACCAAAAAAGAATATGAGTGTTCAAACACAAATTGAATATACGGTATATAAAAAGACACATGTTGGAACGAGCAGTGAGTTGATCTTGAGGAGACTCTTGGAGTTGAGTGCAGTTTTCTTCAAGACATACAGTCATAGACTTGTGGACTGACTGTACTCTGTCTTCATCAGTGTTGTGAAAGTGTAAAGTCGATGTAAACTGCTCTGAGGTTTACCTTCCTTCGACATGCCGACCTCGAAGCACTTCTGCAGTCGGCAGTACTGACAGCGGTTACGCGTCACCTTGTTGATCTGGCAGTTCTTGTCTCTGTGACAGGTGTACACCATGTTCTTCTGGATACTGCGGCGGAAAAAACCCTGAGAGAGAGAAGAGAAAGAGAGAGACGAAGAAATATAAGTATTTACGATTCAAGAAGTTTGAATCCTTTGTGATTTACATGGAGCTGATGTCATGACAATAACTCAAAATCTTATGTCTAATAGTGAGCAGATTTGATGAACTTCCCCAGAGCGGTCAGCAGAGGACACTATAGATGTGTGTTTGAGATGTGTGTATGAGAGCGGTCAGCAGAGGACACTATAGATGTGTGTATGAAAGCGGTCAGCAGAGGACACTATAGATGTGTGTATGAGATGTGTGTATGAGAGCGGTCAGCAGAGGACACTATAGATGTGTGTATGAGATGTGTGTATGAGAGCGGTCAGCAGAGGACACTATAGATGTGTGTATGAGATGTGTGTATGAGAGCGGTCAGCAGAGGACACTATAGATGTGTGTATGAGATGTGTGTATGAGAGCGGTCAGCAGAGGACACTTTAGATGTGTGTATGAGATGTGTGTATGAGAGCGGTCAGCAGAGGACACTATAGATGTGTGTATGAGATGTGTGTATGAGAGCGGTCAGCAGAGGACACTTTAGATGTGTGTATGAGAGCGGTCAGCAGAGAACACTATAGATGTGTGTATGAGAGCGGTCAGCAGAGGACACTATAGATGTGTGTATGAAAGCGGTCAGCAGAGGACACTATAGATGTGTGTATGAGAGCGGTCAGCAGAGGACACTATAGATGTGTGTATGAAAGCGGTCAGCAGAGGACACTATAGATGTGTGTATGAGAGCGGTCAGCAGAGGACACTATAGATGTGTGTATGAGAGCGGTCAGCAGAGAACACTATAGATGTGTGTATGAGAGCGGTCAGCAGAGGACACTATAGATGTGTGTATGAGATGTGTGTATGAGAGCGGTCAGCAGAGGACACTATAGATGTGTGTATGAGATGTGTGTATGAGAGCGGTCAGCAGAGGACACTATAGATGTGTGTATGAGATGTGTGTATGAGAGCGGTCAGCAGAGGACACTATAGATGTGTGTATGAGATGTGTGTATGAGAGCGGTCAGCAGAGGACACTATAGATGTGTGTATGAGATGTGTGTATGAGAGCGGTCAGCAGAGGACACTATAGATGTGTGTATGAGATGTGTGTATGAGAGCGGTCAGCAGAGGACACTATAGATGTGTGTATGAGAGCGGTCAGCAGAGGACACTATAGATGTGTGTATGAGAGCGGTCAGCAGAGGACACTATAGATGTGTGTATGAGAGCGGTCAGCAGAGGACACTATAGATGTGTGTATGGGATGTGTGTATGAGAGCGGTCAGCAGAGGACACTATAGATGTGTGTATGAGAGCGGTCAGCAGAGGACTCTATAGATGTGTGTATGAGAGCGGTCAGCAGAGGACACTATAGATGTGTGTATGAGAGCGGTCAGCAGAGGACACTATAGATGTGTGTATGAGAGCGGTCAGCAGAGGACACTATAGATGTGTGTATGAGAGCGGTCAGCAGAGGACACTATAGATGTGTGTATGGGATGTGTGTATGAGAGCGGTCAGCAGAGGACACTATAGATGTGTGTATGAGAGCGGTCAGCAGAGGACTCTATAGATGTGTGTATGAGAGCGGTCAGCAGAGGACACTATAGATGTGTGTATGAGAGCGGTCAGCAGAGGACACTATAGATGTGTGTATGAGAGCGGTCAGCAGAGGACACTATAGATGTGTGTATGAGAGCGGTCAGCAGAGGACACTATAGATGTGTGTATGGGATGTGTGTATGAGAGCGGTCAGCAGAGGACACTATAGATGTGTGTATGGGATGTGTGTATGAGAGCGGTCAGCAGAGGACACTATAGATGTGTGTATGAGATGTGTGTATGAGAGCGGTCAGCAGAGGACACTATAGATGTGTGTATGAGAGCGGTCAGCAGAGGACACTATAGATGTGTGTATGAGAGCGGTCAGCAGAGGACACTATAGATGTGTGTATGAGATGTGTGTATGAGAGCGGTCAGCAGAGGACTCTATAGATGTGTGTATGAGAGCGGTCAGCAGAGGACACTATAGATGTGTGTATGAGAGCGGTCAGCAGAGGACACTATAGATGTGTGTATGAGAGCGGTCAGCAGAGGACACTATAGATGTGTGTATGAGAGCGGTCAGCAGAGGACACTATAGATGTGTGTATGGGATGTGTGTATGAGAGCGGTCAGCAGAGGACACTATAGAAGTGTGTATGAGAGCGGTCAGCAGAGGACACTATAGATGTGTGTATGAGAGCGGTCAGCAGAGGACACTATAGATGTGTGTGAATGACATCAACGTTCTTCCACTTCACAGTAGCACTAGATGGCAGCACTCAAACCATGACCTTTCCTTCTGTTATGCATCATGTGCTGTTATAGTGTAAACACAGTGTAATAGAACTGTCTTATTTGTCTTCATGGTATGCTGTATTTGACCCTCTTTTGCCATATTGGCAAATCTTTTTGCCAATATGGGATTCTAACATAATTAACCATTCTCAGGTTTTGATTTGTGAATGTGTAATTTATTTTGAAGTGCATTTTAATATTGGTCTTATCAAAAACCATGTTTTTTAAACCAGTTTTGGTCAGTTTGAAAAATTGAAATAAACAATTTTGTTTAACATTGGTAACAGAAATTCTTTTTTTTAAGGTACATAACAGAACATTTGATGCGTATTTAAAAATATCTTTCTGAGTTATCTTTATTTATAGCAAGTAAACTAAATTAAACTTTGACTAACAAAATGTTTTTAGTTTTAACATAAGTTTCATATATAGCTAATTTAGCTTTTGTTTATGGTTAAATTACGTTGTAAAAAGCCAAAAAATAATTATATTGACCTACATTAACATTTTGCCTTCTGTCTAAAGAAAATATATTGATTAAGTATGATATGGTCTTTATAATAAATAATATTTTTACTTTTTTTATGAATGTCTTTGTGAAAAGAAATAGCATTTTTTATTAATGTTCACATTAAAATTTAAGGTTTGAAACAAACCATATATATAAAAAATTTGAGAAAAACTATTTTTGGTCCAATGTTTTTTTCACTTGGGTTCTAAATAGAATCCTAGAGTTCTTTACTCAAAATGAAAGAACCCTTAATACCAAAAGGTTCTAAATAAGGAGAAATAACTTGATGTTTAACGGGTAACTTTTTTTTCTAGCGATAAAGTATGTTTACGAGCTGATTAATTTATAAAGTTTAATTAAAACAGATTAATGTTAAAAATGAAAACAAATGAATCACAAATGAAATTCACAAAATGATCTGGTGATGGGAACCCTGTCTGAAGTTCTGAGAGTGTGTACCTTGCAGCCCTCACAAGAGCTCACTCCATAATGATAGCCAGAGGATTTGTCCTGGCACACAAAGCAGGGTTTATAGATGCGAGGAGGAGGAGGTGGAGAAGGAGAACTGGGAACCATCTCCTCTGAGCTTGTGCTCTGGGTCTCCACCGCTGCAGACATCAGGAAGAAAAGGACAAGATATTTAGAGATGATTACTAAGATAAGAATCTCTATTGGTGTTTCAAATCCTCAAGCCCTACAGGCAAGTTTTTAACTGGCAAACATCACTTCACCACTCTTTAAAACATAAACAACAAAGCCACTTTCACCTTCACATATTTTTGATTGGTGAGTTTATGGTGCATTCTTGATTATATAACATTATTTGGTGCATCGTCGAAAATAATGAGTTGAATTCAGGTGAGTTGCCATTTTAAAGAATATTAAAGGGACCTATTATGCTTTTTTTTCATGTTTAACTTTTCTTTAGTGTGTAATGTTGCTTGTTTAAGCATGAAAAAGCTCTGCAAAGTTACAAAGCACAAAGTCCCTCCAGCGGGAGTTCTTCTCTATATCAGTGTCAGTGTTTCTGAACTCCCGAAATGTCTTGAGTTTCTCCCGGGAACGAACACGTCACAATATTCCTCATTTAAATAATTCATACGCAGAATAAAGGGGCGGGGCCTGGTTGAGTTAGTTAGTAGTGTGTTGAAACTGGCGGTTATGGAAAGGGGCGGGACATTTCCCAAAAACGCTCGAAGCGCTCGACCAATCCCAACACACTTCTCCAGCCGACCAATCAGAGCACAGTGTGCTTTTCAGAAGGAGGGGCTTCATAGAGACAGGAACTAACCTGGGGTGCGTTTCCCGTACAACAACGTAACTCTCTGCTTAACTACCATAGTATGCTTAACTACCATACCATTTACTGATGTAAATAAATATTTAGACCCCTTGCAGTTTGCTTATAAGACAGCTAGGGGCACTGATGATGCCACTTTAACCTTATGCAATTTAGTGTCCGAACATATTCAACAGACCACAAACTATGCTAGAATTTTATTTATAGATTTTAGTTCAGCATTTAACTCAATTAAGATAGATGTTCTTTTACAGAGATTACTTGATTTAAGAGTGAATGGTGGACTTATCTGGTGGATTAGAGACTTTCTTTTGAATCGTCCTCAAAGAGTTTTCCTTAATGATAAAGTTTCAAAAACAATTGTTTTAAACACATGAGTACCACAGGGAACTATATTATCTCCTCTATTATTCTCACTGTACATAAATGAATTTAAAATTCACAACTCATATTTTAGTCTACTTAAATACGCTGACGATTTGGCACTTGTCGGCCTCTTGTACAAAGGTGGAACCGAAAGAGATAAATTGTATCATAATTATATAAATTCCATACAAAAATGGTGCAAACTGAGTGCACTTGAGATAAATTTGCACAAAACTAAGGAATTAGTGATTAGTAGAAACAAATGTGAAATCTCTGAACAATTGCAACCATTGACACTCAATGGATACCAGGTAGAAATAGTTAATAGTTTCAAATACCTGGGAACATTCATAGATAGTAACTTGAGTTTCGCTGGAAATGTGGATCATGTTTTTAAAAAGGCAATGCAGAGATTGCATCTTATTCGGAGGCTAAAACACTTTGGTGTGAGCAAAAATATTTTAGAAATGGTTTATAAGAATCTTGTAGAGAGTATTATGTCGTTTAATATGACTATGTGGTATGGAGTTCTGACTGTTAAATCCAAGCAGAAATTGTCTAGGGTGGTTAACGTAGCTAGCGCAATCGTAGACACAAAGACAATTGAATGAGATATATTTATTGAAAGTTAAAGAAAAGGCATGGGTTATTATAGAGGACTCCTCTCATCCCTTACACTCTAGCTTTCAGTTGCTTCCATCGAGGAGAAGGTTTAGACAACCTAGGGCGAGTAAAAATGTGTACCAGATGTCATTTGTGCCAACTGCTATTCGAATTTTAAATGCTGAGAAGATATGAACATGAGTAGGCTGGATATGTAAGCTATGTATAGCTGCATGGGAATGTTACTGTTTTTATTTTGTGTATATTTTTTATGTTTTTGTGATGTCCTTGTGTGTGGTGTATAGTGAAGCCAAAGACAAATTTCCACTTGTGGACAATAAAGGAACTAAACTAAACTAAACTAAACTAGTAGATGCATCGTCGAAGAAACCAACTAGTAAACGAGCTGTTTTCCGAGACTGTATTGTCGCAAATTAGTCGTTCAACCACTGGTTAATGATGTTAATGACGCAGGTGGTGGAGTAATAACTTATTTCAATGAATCTGTTTGAGATCAAATTAAAGCCTGACTTTTGCTATAAATTACAGACATGGCATCTGAGGACTAATTATCATTTTTTTCAGTTATTTTGCTTTATTTCCAGATTCAATCATAGGCTCGTTCTTACATATAGAGCACATTCGCACATGCGCACTCTTCAAAAATGACACTTTAAATCTCTTGACAAACTAAAGGATGTCATTTAAATGTGTTTATATTCAAAATATAATATATAGGCTAGATTGTACCAGTGATGGAGTACTCGAGTCCTGGACTCGGACTCGAGTCCTTATTCTCTGGATATATAAAATCGGACTTGAGCATTCATCAAATGAATGACGTCGTTTCTGACTAAATAGGTTATAAAAATTTGATATAAGATGTTACACTTTTCCTGTTTCGGGGTCCAAGACCGGCCGTGATCTATTTTTTCCCTCACAGACACTGCTACTGCTCGCTCTCCTTGCTTGACAACACACTCACTGACGTCACTCACTTTACGCTGCATTCTCGTGAGAGAGATAACGTAACACTCATTTAACACTAGATAAATTCCTCTACATCTAATCAGCAATTTCGATTTGGGCACGCTTTGCAGCAGCTGAGCTGACCACTAGGGAGCGAATGTACAGTGACGTTGACGTGACATAACTGCCAGATTTAAACTGTGCTTTCGTGCTATGGCTGGCACTGAGCCAAAGTCGGACGCGCTCAGCACTTAATCCCGCTTATCATACAATAACACAATTATGTTTATTTTAGCTAACAAACTAGACGGCGACCTCGACTATGTCACACATCGCAACCACTCTTTTCCTGCGGAGTTACAACTGCTTATAGCACTGCATTTTCTGTTTTTTTTTGGCGCAGTTACATTTGGATTTAGTTTGCTTTTCAAAATTTCAAAATTGTTTTTCTTTTAACCATATTCGTCAAGAAGAATGCATTTCACCTCCTTTGTCCAGTTAGGCTTTCTTTTTTGTTTTCTTTATCCATTCCAGATGACTGATCATCCAAAAATGTATTTAAACAATTAAATAAATATAGGCTAATCGTGTCACAGCTACAATGATTTGAACTAAGGTCAAAGGCAATTCTAGTGATATCATACACATTTCTAGCTGCAAGAAAGAGTGCCTGAAAAATGTTGCTTGATTTGGCTTAAGTGAATATAATTTCGACTCGAACACAGGACTCGAGACTCGACTCGGACTTGAACTCCGGTAATGGTGACTCGACTTGGACTCGACTCGGACTCTTCTTTGGTGACTCGGACTTGGACTCGGACTCGAACACTGGGACTCGAGACTCGACTCGGACTCTTCTTTGGTGACTCGGACTTGGACTCGGACTCGAACACTGGGACTCGAGACTCGACTCGGACTCGACAGTTGGTGACTCGACTACAACACTGGATTGTACTGAATGTCAGCTTGCTTATTTTGCCCAAGAGCATGATCTATGTAAGTCCACATGTCATGCAAACTAGAAACTACTTCTAACCACGGGTCGAGAGCTGTCGTTCCAAACACACAACTTTGCGATGCTGTTTGCGAATGCTCGTTGGAAATATGGTTTCGGGAAACACAGACTCGTTGAACTGCTGATAACGACGGAACTTGCGACCGTTGGCTAGCGATGCTTTCGGGAAACACACCCCAGACTAGGAAGAGATTATGTGCAACAATGTTAAATATTAGGAAGTAATGTGGTTTTGAACATTCAAGCATGAAAACCTGTTTTAGTAGAGCCCAAAAACAACATCAAGACTTTAAAAAAGGGCAATAATATGTCCTCTTTCATTTATCAAGAATGTAAGAGAATAAGGATGAAGTTGTCAAATGCATTAGGAAGCCTCTGTCCAGGGGTCAGAGCTAAAAGACAAATATTATGAGAGCACATTGAGTGCTGAAAGAGAAGAGAGTGGAGAAAAATGAACTAACACGACAGACGAATGAGCTTTTCCTGCTGTATCGAACCGTGACTTCTGTACCGTTACACCCCTAATATGTTATAGTTAATAAAAATACAATTGATCATTGTTTGTTCGTAGCAATGTAGCAATGTTACCAATGGAAACCCTTTTGTAAAGTGCTACTGGATGAATAAATATGCTTTGACTGACACAGCATGTGTTCATCTCGCTGTCACGCGCCCAAATGGCACCAGTCAGTTTCAGAAAACATCCTGGAAAGCAGCCATACAGGCGCAAACATCGAACATAACACGCTTTGCCCAGTTTAAACACCGCCGTGTGAATCCAGTGCTGTATAGTTTGTGTAAGTCCACGCTGTCACTCGGCTCAACTTTCACCTCTAGACACCCTTTCCCCCCTCATGCTCTCGTTTCCTGGACCCTAAATTCCTCCGGCCTGGATGACTGGCTTTTTACTAGAGGTCCAGCCTCGAGATCCCCCGTAAAGCCCGTCTGTGGTCTGACCAAAGCCCGAGGCTTGGCTGACCGGCTCTTTATTGGGAGAGTCACCTTGGCCAGCCATTCACACCAGCACCAGCTGTCTCTCACTCTCCACTTGTAAAAAGTGAGAGAAAAACAGCTAAAACGGGGCAGATTTTATTGCCCATTCCTCCCACTGAATGGAGTGAATCCCCCAAATGTGCCTCTCGTTCTTCTCCTCCCTCTGTCCCTCCACGGGCACCGTTTAACAAGAGCAAAATGAGAGAAGGTATAGATGAGAAATCTCATAAAAGCAGGGGGTTGGGGGAGACAGATGAAGAATGTGTGAGAGAGGGTGAGTTTCACTTTGACCTTGGCTTTGGCTTCTCAAGACATGAACGTGAACCGAGAGTCACACAAATACTGCCAATGATCGAACCGCGACCTCAGCCGAGATCAAATATGCTACTCTGATGATCTGACTTTTGGCAAACTATGAAAGGATATTTCGTTTCCAAACTGCACGGAAATCTGTGCTAGAGACGTTCCAAAGTCACGACCCAGTTTTGTTGTTAACAGAAGATATTCGAACTTCAAAATAAACGGACGCCATTTTTAATTTGGCTGTGAGAAGCTGTGAGATGAAGAACAGTGCATTCAATGGACCGAATTCATGAAGCAAAAGCACATTTCTGTGTAAATTGTTCATAGAACTATTAATAAATATATACTTACACTACCATTTATAAGAAAGGAATACATTTACTCAGCAAGGATGCATTCAATTGATCAAAAGTGACAGTAAATACTTTTATATATATATATATATATATAAAAAATCAAATAAATGCTGTCCTTTTGAACTTTCTATTCATCAGAGAATCCTGAAAAAGTGTGTCATGGTTTCCATGGAAATATGAAGCTGTTTTCAACATTAATAATAATCATACATTTTTCTTGAGCATCAAATCATCATATTAGAGTGATTTCTGGGGATCATGTGACACTGAAGACTGGAGTAATGATGCTGAAAATTCAGCTTTGAATTTTAAAGCAGGAAATAAATGACATTTTACAAAAAATACACATAGAAAACAGTTCTTTTAATTAGTAATAATATTTCAAAATATTATAGTTTTTACCGTATGATCAAATAAACCAGCCTTGTTGAGACGTGATTCAAAACCCCAAACTTTTAAAAATGTGTATGCAAGAATACACATTTCATTCTGTTCTTGTTTCATAAATAAGGCACAAAATGTAGTTGGTGAAACACTGAAAACTCCAGTGAGCAAAAAACAAACAGTTGTTCAAATTAGACATTGAGATTGTACGTCATACTAACAGGCCTATAGTCTCGTTTAAATATGACCTGCTTATTATTAAGTATAATAGTCTATTGCGTAACTTGTAGAACATATTTTCTTACAATACAAGTGTGTGTTCACACAGGACACTCTTGTGTTCACAAATGGACGCAATGGAACAGAACGAGTCACAAGACACAGTTTTAAAAGTTGAACTAATTTTAACTTGACACACCATCTTAAAAAAGCAGTACTCATAAAGCTGGAAAAGACATCAGTCTGATGCATGTGTATGTTATTGTGCATTATGCAGTAGGTAATAGGATCAAGTACTGATATTGTGTGTTGCTGTGTTTAGTTTTTTCTTTGGATTTTTTGTGGTTCTGTCATGCAAGACTTCTAGGTCTCTAGAATGCTGATAGACGTCGTTCTTGCACATAATGTTCTGTGAAACACAAGGTCGGGGTGATGGGCGAGTGAGTGGGTGAGAACGCAACCTGATCACTGTGTTTATGTAGTAACTTGGTCTGAATTGGCTTTATGTGTTTATATGGCAGCAATGCTTGAGTGACACAGAGCGGTTCTGAAAACATCAGCCTCTTTTGTGCTGGAGGAGTGGAAACCTGGCGCCACCAGAGGAATGACTGACAGACATAAAGGGGAAGAAAGAAGGAATGCTATTCTGTTCCCATTCCATTTTCTCTCTTTGTTATATTTGACATGACTTGTGGAGAATACATGAAATATGGTCGATTCTGAAGTAAAGCAGGTGCAACATTTTTTATTGTAAGAAACAGTTAAATAAAATACTTTTTTATTGTCTGAATTGGCACTTGACAGCATAATCCGATTTCAGAACAAACTAAAAATGTACTGGAAAAAATAACTTGCCTTTCATTTTTGAACTAGAATGAATTTGATAGACTTCCATAAATATGCCCCTATTATGCTATTTTAAAGATTCCTAATTTTTTTTTTTTTGCGTCTCCTACAAGAGGTTTACACGCATCCAAGCTCAAAAAAACACTTTAATGTTCTCATAATATCCATTGCAGCATCAGCTCTTTTCTCTCAGTGTTTGAAACGGTTCATCAAGGATTCAGTCTCTCTAAACCCCGCCTCTCTGAGAGCTGCTCTGCTCTGATTGGTCAGATAACTCAGTCTGCTGTGATTGGTTGACCATGTCAGAAACTAAACCCTCATTATCATATCTGAGTTTCAGCTCTGGATCTTCCTCAGCTCTTGATACTCAGTGATACGAACAGTGACGATGGCGTCGGTTTTACCGTTTCAATCTCATCAAAGTGGATTTGCTTTGTCAGCAGAAAACAGCGTCTTCTCCACATGAACAACACGAGCCAAACTCTTCCAGTCTCAGATACAACTACAGTGTTTGGGGGTCAAAGTAGACGTTGTTCACGGCAGCCGGTGAAGAACATAGACTGGCATTATGCAAATCTGTTACAAACCTGCGCAGATTCAGCAGGAAGTGAGACTGGAAATACTGACGACTTGTTTCAGTTCAGAATCACTTCTTTCTTTCTTTCTTTCTTTCGGGAGACAAAAACTCCATTTATCTGCACTTTGAAACTTTGCAGATCGTTTACAATCACAAACAGCTCTATTACACACCACACGAAAGGTAATTTTCGAAAATGCATAATAGGGGCACTTTAAAGCACTGAACTACACACAAAGAAAATGATTTATTTGTTATGATTGTATTGTAAGTGGTCTCAGTCCACATTTCTGCAGATTACTGTATGTCTGCACTGTTTAGACAACAGACTCAGTGAAAGGTGATGCAGGTTTTATCAGTAAAGGAGTCGAGGGCTTCAGCATGACAATCCAAGTTCTCTGCTGGCTCGGATTGCATGAAGAGCTGACCGAAACACTGATAACATCCATGTCTTTCAGCAAACTCAGCAACACTATCAGGCGATGCAGTCTCTGAGCTCCTGTTTACACTGCTATTAAAGGGGTGGTTGATTATGATTTCACTTTTCTAACTTTAGTTAGTGTGTAATGTTGCTGTTTGAGCATAAACAACATCTGCAAAGTTACAACGCTCAAAGTTCAAAGCAAAGGGAGATATTTTCTTTTACAGAAATCGCTTTTTAAGGACTTCAACAAACGTCTGGTAGGGACTACAATGAGCTAGTGACATCACTAACCGCAAAATTTACATAAACCCCGCCCCCTGAACGTGATTTATAGATTATCATGACAGAATAAGCTAATCAATGACTAGAAGATAGTTAACTCCACATCAGCAACATAAATTCATCAACTAACCATTCAGAAACGTCCTGTTGCTCTACATGTTGTCACTTCTTCTTGAGTCTCTCCATCATTGTCCGACGGCAGTTTGAACATAAAAGGCTAAAAGTTTCTGATATTTTCAGTGTGTGTCTGTGTGAGGTAATCGGAGCTGCTAACACACACACACACACACACAAGCTCTTGAAGCTCCGCCCTCTGTGCCGGGAGCAGCAGCTCATTTGCATTTAAAGGGACAGACACAAAAATAAAGCTTTTTTGCTCACCCAAGGGACAATTTTTACATGCTATAAAAAAATATATGTGGGGTATTTTGAGCTGAAACTTCACACACACACTCTGGGGACATCAGAGACTTATTTTACATCTGTGAAAAGGGGCATTATAGGACCCCTTTAAGATGCGTTTTGGTCGATCGGATCACAAGTGGACGACACTAAAGACAGGTGTAAACAGGGTGTAAAACATTTTGAGCTTGTCCACTTTCAACCACTTCCAGAGGTAGTCGAAAACACATTCGATCAGATTACTTTAATATTGTAGATGCTCATGTAGTCAAATGCGTTCGAACAGAAGAAAAACCCTCTTCTCTCCGCCTACTGACTGAATGCGTGGACATTATGAAGCGCACTAGCCAGAAAGGATTTCAACTTTGTTAAACTTCTTTTCAGAAGTGGCTGAAAGTGGACAAAAGAGACGAATTAAAACCCCAGGTGTAAACTGGAATGTGTCTTCCTCGTCCACTTGTGATCAATCATCTTTATACCAGGAGTAAACTGGTTCTGACATCATCAGAAAGAAGCAAAGCATCACTCAATAGAAGCATCACGTAATGCAACATCTGCTTAACACTATTACATTTCTAACGTTTTATTATTATTTAATGTAATAGATTCATATATGACTACAGACACTATATTTGTACAAGGGTTGCTTCAGTGTCTATCCAAACATACAAATATGTGTGTGCACACATTGCATACAAGTATAAATGGCCTAGTTTTTCCAGGAGGCGATGGACAGAATAAATCTAGTGTGGTTTATGTTGCTGATGAACTTCACTAAGTCATCTTTTCTTTGTACTTTATTTCTCAGTTCATCTTTTCCTCTCTTATGTTTTTGTAATCAGTTTAAATATGACAAATATCTTGCACATTATTTGACAGTATGTGCACTTACAGAGTACTCAGGCTACTGAGAAATGGTAACTATTAAGTTAATACCCAGTTATTAAAATAAGTACATAGTATGTGCATGCAGATCAGGACTGTAATAAAGTGCTCCTCATGTCATAATGAATGCACTGGCACAGAAAAAGGATGTTGTTTTTATAGCAAAATCGCTCATAGATTTGTCATACATATATTTGGATCCAAACACACACATAATGGTTTGCAGACTGAGGGCAGAGATGAATGGCTCTTTCATTTCTTCTGCGTGGTTGTGCTGTATGTGTGGATGGATTGAACTGCATGATTGAGTCACAAAAAACTACAAAAGGCGTTCATGAAACTCTTGATTTTCTGAATTCCAATATGGAGAGAAAACAAATAGCGCATAAACAGATTTTAAGTGGACCGATGTGATATAGGAATGAAGAAGAAAACGTCAGTATTAGAATAAAGCAAACATTAAACTGTACTTCTTTTCTCTCTGTTGTTTCCAAGAAAAAAATTCATTGGTAAGACAACAGTATTTGTTCTGACTCTTTTCTTAGTCAAATGCTGACACAGTGGATTTTACAGGCTTTCTGCATGTTGTTAGATTTTGTAACATCTCACCAACATTCGACTTGAAGCGTTGCTGAGAAATGTAACAGGTTGGGTCAATTCAGGTTCGCTTCCAAAACCTAACGCTTGGACGCCTCTAAACATTTGATATGGGATTGAGGCATTAAAACCTCTTTTGATTTCCTAATCCTTAAATAACAAATTGTTATTGTTCTCAAGTCTAAAATATTTTCCAGACTGTAATAGTTATAATAGTGTAACAGCGTATTATTTTAACAAACATACTCGGCGAAATGCAGCAGCAATCAAGTTATTCTCTTTTTCAGCAACTAAATTGCTGTCACATTCATTTACATCAGTATTGCGTTATTAGTGATAAACATAATTTTTCCGTATTACTTGCAGATCTTTTTGAAGACTACTGCAAGACACTTTACAAAATGTAAATGACTGCATAGCACTAAACACCTCTGCGAAATTACTTTCATGCATGTTTGAAATATTAATACTGTCATTAATTTATTATTACTCATAATAATCACTATGTGTGTGTGTGTGTGTGTGTGCTTGGATATCCTTTTGTAATAAAACTGGGCATAAGATTGTTTCAGGGGTTTAGATCAGGGTTCTCTAGCGCTTGTCCTCTGTCGGGTCTCCGGCCACATACAGGGAAACACTCTGAACCGATGACTACAGCGCAACACACACACACACACACATTCACATTTATGGGTGATTTATTTGCATGTCTTTGTATTTTCCCGGTGAACTCACACACACACACACACACGCACACAGGCTTTTCCCTGCCCTGGCGTGTCACCATTTTGAAAATAACACCCTTAAATATTTCAGAACACATAATGCTCATGCCTGTGGACTGAGCCGGTTCTTGTTCTCACATTCACAAGAGATACTCATAACAAAGGCCACAGTCTTTGGAGAGACTAAAAGCTAATTTAATCCTGTAACAAGCTGTGCTCGAGTCACACCAGCACCTGTGTGAAACTACATGCTAAACATGCACTAATGCACATGACCTGTCCTGCTGTCTGCACGTGACCAGACCGAGCACCAGTACAGCTGGATATTAATACACTGGGAAAAAAAATCATGACAACATGTTTTTCTATTACTTTAACTCATCAAAATAATGTAACCCTTTTTTTTAGCTATACAATATTTAATTATAGGCCATTCTTTTTTTTTTTTGATAAAAGTTTGAAATGAAGACTTGTACGGACAATTCGATCATACTAAAAGGTTTTAAGTTGAATTAGGGGATTTTTTTAGTGTATTGTAGATACTGTAATAAAAATGTATGATCGGTACGTCATGGCAACTTGTGTTTTTACATTACTGTAACTTATCGAAATAATTTAAGCAATTTCAACTTTTTATAAGTTATACAAGATTAAACAATCAGCTTAATATAATGTACGTTTAAATGACGTGTACAACCATGTTGATTATACTTTCTTTTACAAATGAGAAAGAGGAAATAAATAAATAAATACATAAATAAATAAAGTGGCCTGTCAGACCTAATCTGCCACACACATATTTCAATCTATTATGTAACCCATATATAAAGCCATTACTGATCATTATTGATAAATATGTCGACATGTTGAATGATTTAGTGGCAAGTCCTGACTGACATCTGAATTTATCACTCAGTGGCTATTATTAAATAAAAGCATTTTTCGTGAGACATTTGCATATGCAGATCTCTTTTCTACGGACTTTATTATTTGGTTGACAATCCATCTCAAGTGGTCTAAAGTTTTTTTTTTTTTTTTGTGATTATCTTAAGGTATTTGTAAAGCAAAACCACCTTTTTTTTCATCTGTACGTTGCTTGGTTTAACCACAGCGGCCATCTTTGTGTCATGGCACACGCACACAACAAACTCTGGGCTACAGATGTTTACAGAAACCTCTATATCGTAGCTTAGGATTAAAAAAATTAAAATAAAATAAAAATAGTGGTTTTATAATACCAATACATAAACGGTAATCCTTAAAAAAAAAAAAAAAAAAAAAAAAAAAAAAAAAGGCCAAGCAACTACCTTTACCATTTTTGGAGCACTTGAAATGAAATGACCCAGAAAGGAAAAGGTGAAACCAGACATTGACGCATTTAAAGACATTTTGTTCGACCAGCATCTCCTGCACACATGGAGCAACACATGTCCTGTTGGGATGAAGGCAGACTGGTAAAACAGGAGCTGTCTTTTTTAGAAGCAAGTTGTTAAACTTGGATTGCCCCTTTTATTCAGCTGCATGCATACAAAGCTTTCTTCTTTATAGTACCTCATAAACTGACTCTTTTTATTTAGCCTTTTCAGGATAAAGCTGAACCAACATTTGGCCACCCCCTCCCCAGCCACCTTCACATTATTACCCCCCACACAACCGAAAGACTAAAACAACTGGTCACTGACCAGAAGCCAACATCCACCAGAGAATCAGACAAGACCTGAACTTCAGGCATGAACTTCAGCCGGACAAAACTTCACAATCTGTTTAATTGTGGTCAAAGAGTACGATGCAGAATCCCCATGTTAGTTCAGCAGCGTTAGCAAACCATACTTTGTTGAAGTAAATCACTTTGCATTTAGAAACAAAGCTTGGCTTTGAAGGGTTTGCTGATGTGAAGGTCTACAAAACATCCAGCCATAACCACCAGTCAAAAGAGGAAACTAAACACTAGTGTACCAACTGAAGCACGCAGACTAGAACTAAGAGTTATTAACAACCTTTCTACAGCAACAGATCGGGTTAGGGATGCACCGATATCAAAAGGTTGGCTGAAACCGATAACCGATAATTTATTATATTTTAAAAGCCGATAACCAATATATTGGCCGAGAGCCTGATTACAAAAACACAAGTCTCACCATTAAACGCCTCGTCCCAAGCACACAATTATAATGTTCTCATGTGTGTAGCCTATATGACAGACCTGCATGTTGCATTTTACTGTATTTTCCTTTTCTAAAGTGATTCCAATCATATTTCAAGCAATTCAAAACCATCATGGTGAACAGTGCGCATCTGAAGCGTCTCAGCTGAAGGAAATAATGCATTATTAATCGGCTTTAATATTGGCAAGATTTTCTTATTGGGCCGATAACTGATATGGGCCGATTCTTATTGGGCCGATTCATTAAAAATGAACATATATCGGCCGATACTGATATGGTGGCCGATATATCATGCATCATTAGTACTAAGGGTTATGAACTAGCAAAAGCGAACAAGTTCAAGTTTAGATGGAGAGACTCAGCTGTTGCTCCTCGGACGGTGAGAAGACACTTCAGACTATTGTAAAAGGTTCATTGTGAGGTGGGCCTTGTTGTGGGGTGCGATGTTCTTTCAAGCAGTCAGTCTGGCTATAAAATGGCATTACGGCATAGAGTCAAATTCCAGCAGGACCGTGTGAAATCCACTCACGCGCACATACAATAAGACACAGACGCAGACACATGGGCTGTGATTCATATACGACTCTCGTTTCTGTGTTTTTCTTTCCAGTTCCCCGAGTGTGCTTTAAACGTGACGACAGACATCGCAAGAGTCAATGAGTTATTTCTTCATTGAAATATGTAATGAATTCCAAGTGATTGGACAAAAATGGAGACGATATGAAGGACACTGAATATTTTTCATGCAGGTGCACTAAGATAATCACAACTCTAACTCACTGTTCAGATATTTACTATCAAGGATCTTATTAAGTGGCATTCAAATAACATTATTAATGTGGAGCATTTCCATATGGAATGAACTTGCCAAATGATATTCCTGTAATGATCAAGAGGCAAAAAAAAAAAAGTTCAGCAGAAAAACCCCTAATCCTCCCATTCTCTCCTGGTTTCTGTCCCATCGGGCTCCCTAATCCTTTAATTGAGTTCATTGTATTCATAATTAAATAATTAAAGACATCCATTAAGGTCAAAATGATGCTGAGAGACTCTGAGAGAGATTACTAAACTTAAAGCCTGTATATATATATATATATATATATATATATAAATAATGCATTAGAAAAGTGTTTAAATGAATTAATTATACTTTGTAATGCACCTTATAAGGCATTGTATGATATCATGAATAATTGTAACCACAGTTATAATACTTATTGATTCTCTGTTACACATTTAGAAAGTATAATGCACTAAAATACGACAAAAAATTTCAGAAGTAACAAGAATCTGCAAATATACTGCATTTTAACTCGCAATTATTTATGAAAAGACATCATACATTACATTATTTCTGTGCATCATTTAAAACTAGAGTGTGTGCATTATTCATATTTGTATATATTTTATTTCATTACCATATACAATAAATATATCAATAATAATCAGGATAATGATATAATATTTTACGTGTCATAGTTTTACCACCTTTTTTCTCCATACAATTAAAGGTTATTCTGCGTTTAAATGCCCTGGGCCTGTATTTATATGTTAATTTTTGACTGTTTCAACCAAATATGAAACATTTAGCTACAGAACTGAAATGTGCTTCAAATGTTTCACTACAATTTGCAGTCATCGCAACAAATTTTCAACACTCCACTATTAATAACGTCACTTTTGCAGGACAACGACTGTTTGTAACTGTTGTCATTATCATCACAAGCATCTATCGCAATGACAGTATTCAGAAATATTAATATTATGCAAAAGTATCAGCATGTTATCATCATCATCAGTAAATTTGTTTGAACAAAAAGGTCTGGCCTTTAGAAAGTTAACAAAAGTAACCAGTTAGCACATGACAAGATACTGAGCACACACACACACACACTTAGACTCCTGCTGAAGAGGACACAGACACATGAACACGTGCAGACTCATCACACTTACACTGCAGGCTCGTGCTGTTGCTCCATGAGAAGGACTCGAGTGCAGGGAAGAAGGAGCTGGCTTTCCTGAGCATGCATGAACTCTGAGCGCTCACGTCGAACAGGGGTCTGGCCCCGACCCCGAGAGCCTCCACACAGTCAAACATCACGTCCAGTCTTCAGCAGCAACTCAAACGCTGAGTCTCAAGCTGTGGGTGAACTGCAGAGCCAGCAGACGATGACCAACAGCTCAAACACAGTCCTCCAGTCAGTCTGACACGGCTGCCAACGCTGCTATCAATCACAATAGAAAGTCTCGAGCACTTGAGACTTCTGTTTCAGGTGTAGCTGTCACTCTAGCCAACTGGTTTTCTCTCAGTAACGGGAGCTGTTGTGTCGTGTTCTCTCCGTCGAGTCAAACGGCTCCAGCGCTGGTCTGCAGTGATCATCACCTCTCTGCTGTCTGAGTTCATGAGCTTTATCAAACTGTCAGGACTCTCAAGTGTCAGCTAACGTGAGTCTCCACAACCCTCACCCGCCTCAGCTTTAGCTCAGCCCACAACACAGGGCGAGCGAGAGGAATTACAGAGCGAGGGAGTGAAGGAGGGAGGGAGGCGGGTGCTTTTGTGGTTGGCTGAAAGACGAAAACTTTCCCTTCCATTTTCTGCTAGAGCAATCTGTCAGCCTGCATCGTATTTTATACCTTTGCAAATGAAAACAAACAACATGACCTCCTCTCACTCCCTCTATCTATCAATCTTCTTGCTCTCTTCCTTTGAAATATATCGCCTTCCTTTTCTCTAGACGCACTCGTTCATGCGAAAGTGTTGATAATCACAGGGCTGTGCAACTGAATTGAAGAATGCCTTTTAAATTACACTTCCTGAATAGATTCTGATTGGAATACAATAAGTTAAAGTCTCCCTGTAGTGAAAATCCAGCTTTTAATGTTGTTTATATGTCTATGTGGTGTTTTTAATAAGACAAACCATGTGTAAGTTCATAAGTCGACAGCATTGCTGAGTATTTTCTCCTTAAAACTGCAGTGAACTAGCCTGGTTAAAACCAGACCATTCTCAGTTGTAACTGAGTTATGGTCTGGCAAAGCGTCATAGACAAATTATTTCCAGTGGGGCGTCACCAACGGACGTCGCGGATAGACCTAAACCCAATCAGAGCGATGAAGGAGATGACGTATGCAGAGCGGCGGAGAATTTCCGAGTGTTGTTCTTTGCTCGGTTTTTAACTAAAAGGAAACGTTCAAATGGCTTAAAACAGACGCGATGGCTGATTGGAACGAGTGATGTTCGACGGCGGCATCCATCTTTGTAATGTAGGCTACAAAATCTGCTTCAAAATCCCAGCGCTGTCGTCATCGTGTAAAGCCCGCCCCAACGTTTCTGATTGGTGCCTCGATTTCGGCGGATTGGAAATGGGCTTGAATGAGCTCTTTGCCAGACTGACTTTCAGAACAAATCTAAATTTGCCGGAAGTTGTCTGGGTTTTCCCAGGCTAGCGGTGAACCAAAGACAGTCTCAAAAACACGGTTTGAAATCGCTGGTGTTTCTGACGTCACAAACGACCTTGTAACCAATCAGATCAACGTGTGATCGTCAACCAGTGGATCTCTGAGCTGAGCGAGTGAGTGGAGGCGGGGCTCATTTGCATAGTCATAGAACCGCGTATACTAAATGAAGCAAGGGTGTCGAGTTACATTCAAGATATTTTAAGGCATGAAGAAAAAAACTTTTAAACTTTTACTTTTACGGAAATCGATAAACAACTTTGAATTACTGTAATATTGATACAAGGAGCCACTTCTTCAATTCTGACTTTTATCCAAAAAGTTCAAAAAATCATATATACAGAACATTTTAAACAAAATACACAAAACGAAGAAAAAACATTTAAGATTCTCTTGCATTTATATGTTAGTAAATGTAAATACTATGCTGAAATTCATGTTAATTCTTCAGTTCAACTGTTCACTCAGATTGTTCACTCAAGTATATTCTAATAATATAATTTGTACACAAAAAGCATGGTCTTGGACCTTTGGGCCAATGATTTTAAATTACTGAAAATGAACAGAAATTAATAATATGTCTTAATATGTCTTAGTTTTTTTTCCAATTCAAAAATTGGATTTTTTAAACAAATAAACACGATTTTATTAATAATGGGTCTCAATATAGGCATCAATACAATACATTACATAGATAAATGATGTGCTGTGATAGCCTTTTTGCACTTTAGTCAGCTATAACAATTCAAATATCCATATAGCTAAAAAAAAAAAACATTAACATGAAGAACATTTCCATCTGCAGTATTTCAGATCGCATTCTCCCTCTTCTACTGTTCACTTCCCGTCCTTTCCCAATAAAAGTGCATCAATAAAAGGCTATAAATGAAGTGAGAGTTTCCATCCAGTTCTACAGAGAAGAAATGTGTTTTGGTTCGACTGTGAAGGTTTATGGATGTACAGTGAGACTATATGAAGACTTTCGACTCGTATAGCCTGTCAAAAGCTCTTCAAGCCTGTCTTTCTGTGATGTTTTGACTGTCATCATCATCATCATCTCCTCAAACCCTCACCTCACCTCTCCTCCACGGGTTTACAACATCATCTTTATTTTTCTCTCATTTCATCAAGTGCACCACAACTCAATGCTGTCCAGATCTGCGGTAACTCTTCCAAACCGTCGCTACTGAAATATGCCGAAATCTACGTCAACTGTCCCTGTTGACTCTGTATTACATTTCTTTATTCTTCTAAACTTGACTTGACCCAGCCAACGTCTGCATCAAATGTTCTTACTTTGACATGTTTTTCACAGTGTTGTGCATTATTTAGAAAGCAGTGCTAAAAGATGACCAAAACGCTTCATATTCACAGACTGTGTCAGTGAGGATACTGTGAGTTAATGATGTTTTGTGTTGTTTTTATGTAATGTCCAGACATTGCAGCTTGTCATTTTCCTAAATAAAACAACATGTAATCTATTTATATTAAGACTAATTTTTAGTCTTTTAAAATAAGAGATTTTCCCTGTCTGTTGCAGTTCTGCAGGTCCACTTTGAATCAAATGTAATCGCTGACTCATGAGTCTCATTATAATCACATTTCCTCCAGGAGTGTGAGAGAAGAAGAGTGGCATGAAATTCACACAAACCCACAGCCTATATGATCCACCTTCCCTGCTTTTCCCTTTTCCTCCCCTCATTCACGAGGACTGAACTCTTAAAGCCAGCCCCAGTGGGGTGCTTACTTTCCCCCTAAACTTCTGCCCTCCCTCCCTTTCTCTCTCTCTCTCTCGTTCACTCACTCTCTCTTTCTCTCTACCTCTCTCTCTCTTTTTCTCTCTCTCTCTCTCGTTCACTCACTCTCTCTTTCTCTCTACCTCTCTCTCTCTCTTTCTCTCTCTCTCTCTCGTTCACTCACTCTCTCTTTCTCTCTACCTCTCTCTCTCTCTCTCTCTCTCTAAGGATTGTGGGTAGCGGCGGAGTGTTTGCATCAGAGCACGTTGTTTTTTCGGCGTTCTCTGTTTTCCTTTCATTTCTCTTTAATTATAAACTGAAGTAAAATTGTTAAATCAACTTCGGAGCGCTGACTACGGTCAGCGCAAATTTGCGCGCACAGGTATGGAGCTAGGCAGCGATTTTTCCCGTTTGACACTCGACCATGGTTGCAAGTGTACGCCGGATGACTCCATGTCCATTGAGGACGTTCTGATAGCGATCAGTGAACAGGTCGGTGGTTTAAACATTAAATCTGCCTCAAGGATGAACAGAGCACTCGTCATATTTCTTAAAGAAGTTTTAATGGTCGATGAACTGTTAGAGAAAGGACTTGTTGTGAATAATACATTTTTACAGGTAATGCCTTTGTCAAATCCTTCTAAGAAAGTTGTACTTTCAAACGTACCACCGTTTATAAAAGAAGGAACTTTGAAAGAAATTCTTGAACGCTACGGAAAATTAACTGCTCCAATTAAGATGATTCCGTTGGGTCTTAAAAATCCAAACTTTAAACATGTCATGTCTTTCCGTCGTTTCACCTACATGATACCCAATTCGCAAAATGAGCCGCTTAATCTGGTGTTAAAAACAGCAGTTGAGGGTAAAGATTATACAATCTTTATCACTTCAGATAACATGCAGTGTTTTTTGTGTGGTGAACATGGACACCAGAAACAGACATGTCCCAAACAACAGAGCGTTAACATTTTGGCAGGTTCACAAACAGCTGTTCAGGAGAAAAATGCGGCCGTTCAGGAGAAAAATGCGGCCGTTCAGGAGAATAATGCGGCCGTTCAGGAGAATAACGCGGCCGTTCACGAAGTGATAGATAAAGTTGTTGAGAGAAATGTAGAGATAAATAATGTAAACACTGGAGATGATACAGTAGATGGCGCTACAAGTGCTAATGCTGTAGGGGAAAAAAATTAAAGTACAGAAGCACAAAAAGTAACTGCTCAGTCTAAAAACAGAGATGAAGATCTATTGATGGAGTATGTAGAAACAAATTACAAAAATGATGATAAATTAGAAGAGGTAGTAAATGAAAATTGTAGTCAGTCATTTACAGCCGGCTCTAGTGTCGCCAGGTCTGATAGAGATTCAGATGAATGTGAGAGTGTAGGGAGTTTTTTAGAAATGGGAGACATTGATCTTTCTCAAACAGGCACATCAGAATTGAGTGGCTGTGAAACAAAAGTCTATTCTACAAAAGAGATTAGTGCTTTCCTTGATGAAACAAAAGGTGTACGGAATCTACAATTTGATGTGTTTTTTCCAGATTTAAGAAGATTTTTAGTGTCTTGTAGAGATGTGATGACAAATGCAACCACCGTTGAAGAGTTTAGCAGACAAAAACGGTATCGTCTTAAAAAAAAAGATCACTAAAGTAAAGAAGATGATTCATCAAGACATGAAAAAAAGTAGTCTTTAAGAGTTTGGAGAAAGACAGTGCTGTGCAAATATCACCTGCTGTGTTAAGATATTATGACATCCTTAAATATCGGATCTTTAAATGTAAATGGATGTCGTAATAAAGAAAAGAGAAGTGCACTTTTCATATTTTTGGCTTTTAAAAAGTCTAAAATATTTTTACAAGAAACACACACAGATGTTTTTAACCAGGAAGAATGGGTAAGTGAATGGAAAGGACAGGTTTTTCTTAGCCATGGTTCCAGTGTAAGTGCTGGAGTAGCTGTTCTCATATCGGAAAGTGTTCAGGGTAATGCTTCCAATATGATAGAAATTATTCCTGGAAGAATGCAGCGGGTGGATATTATTTTGCAAGGTCTGTCTTTTTCCTTTATTAATGTATATGCTCCTAATGTTGGGTACGAACGACTTTTATTTTTTAAGAAATTACAGGACGCAATGATTAGTATTCCTTGTGATAACTTGATCATTGTGGCTGGAGATTTCAATTGTACTATTGATTATACAGTTGATAGGAATCATGACGAACCGCATCCTAATTCTGCTGAAGCTCTTAAGAGAGTAGTAACTTTTTATTCCCTTGTAGATGTGTGGAGAGAATCTTTCCCCAAAAGTAGGCAGAATACATGGCTGAAAGTGAATTCCAATACAATATCGGGCGCTAGATTAGATCGAATATATGTTCAGAAATGTCGAAGAGGAAACATTTTTGATAGTAAAATTGTTCCTAATCCAATTTCTGACCATTTCTATGTCTCTGTTATAGTTACAACATCGAGTAATACTTTTAAATCTAATTGGCACTTTAATAACGCTCTGTTGCGAGATCGCACGTTTGTACATCTATTTTCTTTCTTTTGGAGGGCTTGGAGAGAGAGAAATCCCGAAGTTTAAATCCCAAAGTCAATGGTGGGACATTGGGAAAATCCATATTCAGTCTTTTTGCCAACAGTATGTTAAAAATAATTCAAAAGAAATAAGTGAAAGCGGTGGAACAAGGCGCCCTATCTCCCTTTTAGGGATAGATTATAAAATACTTTCAAAGGCATTAACAAACCGCTTGCAAAATGTTATGGCTTCAATAATTTATAAAGACCAGTCTTATTGTATTCCAAGACATTCTATTTTTGATAACCTTTTTCTTATGCGAGATTTGTTGCATTTTACTGAGATTTATGGACTTGATGTGGGCCTTTTATCACTTGACCAGGAAAAGGCGTTCGACAGAGTCGACCACGAATACCTTTTTAATGCCTTAGCAGCTTTCGTATTTGGAGAACAGTTCATCCAATGGATCAAGATACTTTACACAGATGTTTTCAGTATGTTGAAGATAAACGGAACATTAACAAGAACTTTTCCTGTGCGCAGAGGTATAAGACAAGGATGCAGCCTCTCGGGACTCTTATATGCAATATCTATTGAGAGTTCTAAGAGAAAAGCTACAAGGTATTTCAGTCCTCAACCCCAATATATCGGAAACTACTGTTGTAAGGCTCATTGCCTATGCTGATGACGTTACAGTCATAATAAGATCTCAAGAAGACATTTTCCAATTGAGCAAGTGTCTGGACTGGTTTCAAAAAGCATCTTCAGCGAAGGTAAACTGGAAGAAAACGGAAGCATTACTGTGTGGTCAGTGGCAGGAAGAAGCTCCACCTCATCTTCCACAACAGTGCCGCTGGAACACCGAGGGATTGAAGATCCTTGGCATCTATTTTGGCACTCAGCAGTTTATGACAAGGAATTGGGATGGAGTGGTTGAAAAGATATTGGGACGATTGAAGAGGTGGAATTGGATTCAACCACAGTTATCATGTAGAGGCAGAGTTTTAGTGATAAACAATTTAGCTGCTTCAATGTTGTGGCATCGACTGACTGTTTTAGACCCTCCTGCTGGACTTTTACAGCTACTCCAGAAACATTTTGTGGACTTTTTCTGGGGAGGACATCACTGGGTTCATCCAGGCATACTGAGTTTACCTGTGTTTGAGGGTGGTCAGGGTCTCATTGATCTAACCGCTAAATGGAAAGCTATGAGATTACAATCAGCTCAAAAACTGCTGTATAACACTGATCCACAACCGTGGATTATGTATGGTTTAGCAGTATTACGAGCAGTTAGTAAAATGGGACTTGATAGACAATTATTCCTTATTTCTAACAATGCAATCAGTGGTTTGGGTATAAATGGATTCTACCAGTCTGTATTAAGAGCATGGAGTATGTTTAAGATGGAAAGAGAGGGTCATTTTGGTCTTGAAGAACCACTTTTTCATAATTCATGGCTATGTGATCCGTCTAACTTGCCAAGTACTGAAATTAACACTTTTATTTCATCCGGTGTTTTAAGTTAAAATCATCATTTCCTATTTCATTTAACAAGTTTCTTGAGGATTATTTTGTTAATGGTTTAAATCAAAGTTCTTTTCCTGAATTATTTCTAACACCATATAATTGGCAGGATAATGGAGAAATGAGACAACTTCTTTCCTTAAAAGAACTTCAACATGTTTCATTTTCAGAAAGCAGTAAGCAACTTTTGTATACAGCTTGTGTGAAGTCAAGATTTTATGAACAACTTAAAAATAAGACGGATACAAAATGGAGGAGTTATTTATCTGTTCCTGATGTTCAATCACCTTCATGGCGTTTGTTTTATAAAAGCCCATTGCCCAAACGATCAGGAGATTTACAGTGGCGTATCCTGCACTGTGCATTAGCAACAAAAACATTTTTGTTTAAGTGTAACTTTAGTACATCTTCAGTTTGTAAATTTTGCAATGTATCGGACACTGTGTTTCACATCTTTTTCGATTGTTACCGAATTTTACCTCTTTTGAATCTCTTAGAACATATATTTGAAGGTTCTGGTTGGAATTTTTCAAAAACAGTATTTATTTTTGGGTTTAAGTATATTAAGTCTCAAAGTGAGTCCTGCACCTTTTCCAATTTTTTAATTGGTCAAGCGAAGTTAACTATTTGGAAAGCATATAAAATCGAAAATGAAGATAAAAGAATTAATATAGAATTGTTCAAAGCTTTGGTAGAATCCAGAGTTAAAATAGAGTATGAATTTTATAAAATGAATAATGATATGCTAATTATTTTTTAAAAAGTGGTGTATAAATGCTAATTTTATTTTTGTGAATGATGATGACAAATTAGTGTTTCAGTGGTATTGCTGAAATTTGAAGGAATTAATATTGCATTTAAAATGTTATTTATTACTCTTTGTTACTAAGTATTGTTATTAAAAATGTGATGATTATTGTATAACATGATAGAAAAATAAAAAGTGTTAAACCTCTCTCATTGACTCTCTCTCTCTCTCTCTCTCTCTCTCTCTCTCTCTCTCTCTCTCTCTCTCTCTCTCTCTCTCTCTCTCTCTCTCTCTCTCTCTCTCTCTCTCTCTCTCTCTCTCTCTCTCTCTCTCTCTCTCTCTCTCTCACATTCACTCCTGGTTCTCTATGCCTGCCTCACTCCACTCTTTGGGACCTGTCATACATCCGTTGCAACGCAGCGTCAGGCGCGACGCAAGTATGTTTTGCTAGTTTCAGCCCGACGCAGTTTTCATTTTCACGTCCTGCGCCACGTTGTTTAAATAGCAAATGCATTTGCGCCCATCTGTGCGCCCATGGGCTGCTGGTCTGAGAACGAGTGTGTTCAGGAGCATTGATGGAGCGTTGCTATTTTGAGGAAACTGAAATAGACTGAGCCATAGACCAACAAAAAAATGGACCTGTTTTAAAGTCAATGGTGCAATATTTTTTTGTTATTTAAAGAGCGCATTAGTAATGTGCGCCTATAGGCGGGTCCACAACGCGTGTACACTCTGCTTATTACACACACACCTACACACACACTCTACTAAATATGCCAAATATTAAAAATATGAGGATTGTACAATGTAAAAGATTAATATTGTGTACATAAAGATATGGTGGAATCTGGCTTGTCCCGTAGATGGTCTGCTTGTGCTTTAACCTCACACACACACACACACACACACACACACACACAGCTTTAAACTCGTGTGCGAGCAGATCCGTTTCCTCGTTAGAGAAGCGTTCAGTTTTTCTGCTTGTAAATTCCTCCATGTAAATAGCGAATCCGCCACCGCGCGAGCGCAACTGGCTTTTAAAGGGAATGGGAGAAGAGACTCTGATTGGTTTATTTCACGTCCAAAACACACACATTACTCATTAAGAGAATATGGACGACCCTTTAAGACCATGTGCCGGGAGCGCTGACCATTTTCCCCATTGTTAAACTAGCAAAAGTGGATTCGGACTCGCACTAAGTGCTCTTGCTTTAGACCATGCGCTTAGATCGTTAAAATAGGGCCCTTTGTCTGTTTTTTTCATTGTGCCTCTTGTTTATTCCCCTAATTTTCCTAATACCCAATTGGTTATACTTTATTTCGATGGTCCAATTTAGGCATTCTACTAAGTTTGCACATGCATGTCAACTAAGGGTACGTTTACACGACAACAACGTACTAAAAAACAGAAAAGTTTATTAAAAAAAACAACCCTGTTGAGATGGAATCCCGAAAACGACTAAAACGACTGTATTATGCATGCCAGGCCTGTCAGCAATGCCAATTTGTACAGAAACATTCTTCAACAGAGCGGTGAATACAGACAATCAAGATGGTGAAAGCATGCAAGAGAAGTGTTAATAAACTCAGTGTCTTGAACATGTAGTGCAAGATGTTGCCGTTTTCACAAATGTGCATTTTTACAGTTTACAAGGAGGCGATAATGGTATGGTTTTCAAAAACGTGCACTTTGAAACTCGTTTTCAAAAGTTTGCATTTTCAGGCTCTCAAAATGCAATTGTCGTGTAAATGAACAACCAAAATGCATAAAAGGTTTTCAGTTTATAGTTGAAAACGGTGTTGTGTAAACGGCACCTCACTCTCATTAGAGTATTAGTAGACTTTTAGGATCGGGTTTGGGTTAGAAAAAGTTGACATGTAGTTGCAAAGTTACTTATAGTCAGTAGAATGTCTGTTGGGATCATCAAAATAAAAGTATTATCAGATATTAAGCTGACAGTATATTAATACTCTAATGACTGCTAGTTGACATGTAGTTGCAAAGTTACTTAGTTAGTAGAATGGACCATTGAAAAAGTGTCACCATTAAATCTTATCTTCATATTAGTTGTTTTTAAGAGAATGTATTTGTGGAGTGTTTTGCAGGGTTGGCCTACTTCGCTGTTGTTTCACAGGTACTTTTTTTATTGTTAGTTCATCTTAATGTATAATTAATTAATAAAATTTCTTCCAACACATTTGAGGGGGAAAAAGTGTTTCTTAGGTTACTAACCAGTGTTATTTTATATTTGGGAAATGCAGCACAAATACACTATGTTCCACCTAAGAGAAAAAAACAAAATTTAATCGAAACACTTTTCAAAACTTTGTTCTTTTTCCCATATTCTTGTTTTGTCAATATCTGTTCATGTTTATATAGTCTATACACATCTTACATACATTTGGCAATGCAGAGACGATACAAAAAAAAAATGTTTCAGCCAATTTACAATGTACACAATACATGACATGTGCTTTTCCTGTCATTTTTCTACGAAAAAAAAAAGTTTTTCGCAATGCATTTTCACTAAAATGAAACAAAAACACCCATGCTTTTCTTTCTCCTGCCTTCCCATTCTGTAGACATCTGTTAATCCGCACATACGTTACCCCCTATTTCACCCCATACCTTTGCTCTCTCTGCCTCAACATTTTCACCTGTCTTTCAACACGTCCCCCTCCTTCCCTTGCTTTTCTCATTCTCTTGCTCTCTCTCTCTCTCTCTCTCTCTCTCACACACACACACACACACACACTCCTCAGTGACACACAGCAGGGAGCAGCACTGCACAGTCTCAGCCAGCTCTGTTCTCTCCACACCTTGAGGCAATTACACCCCCCTTCAAACACACACACACACACACACACGCGGGCCAAGGCTTGAGGACTGCAGAAAGGAAAGGGGAATGCAGACAGGAAAAGGTGCCCCATTCTGTCTCTTTCTCTCTGTCTCTTTCTCAGGCCTTCCTGCTTTTCATTGATCTGCCAATCATTCCTGTCCATCTGTGCCTCTGCTCCCTTTCTATCTTTTTAGTTTTTGGTATACTGTCTCTGTCTTTGTCCATTGGCGTCAGTGGCTCATGTGGAGGCTCTTGCAGAATCAAACGTGTGTGTTTTACTGCCGAGCACTAGCGTCATGGGATGCCCAGACAAACCGAACAAACCTTGCTCTGTTCAAACGACTCGCTCTTCTTCCAGCGAGGAACATAAACCTGGACCTCATCATTTGTGGCTGGAGCTACGCAGCGTTTGGGTTTGGATTTCTGACTGCATGTGTGCTGGATTTGCTTGTATTGGAATGTGTGGTTCCTTGGGGGTCTGTAGTGTGTGTGTGTGTGTGTGTGTGTGTGTGTGTTGTGCTGGTCATGAATTGTAATCTGACCCTCAAGGGGGAAAACAGTCTTCTCTGCATTACAGGGCACTTTTTTACACATACAAACATTTGCAAATGTGCAATTAACTACACTGTAAAAAAAAAAAAGCCATTTTTACGGTAAAATACCGGCAGCTGTGGTTGCCAGAACTTTACCGTCAAAAATATGGTACAGACGTTATTGGTTTTACAGACTTAACTTAAAATTTACAGTAATAAACCGTATTTTATTATCTGATAGAATGTTAATTTACCAACCTATTTATGTATAAATATCTGTTTTGTACCATTGTAATACACTGACAAACAACAGTCATCACAGCAATGATGAAAGTCACATGATAAATCAAAGCTCATCACAAGTAGCTCTTCCACAAGAAAGTTAATACTAATATATAGAAGCTGCACAGTTTGATTCGCACAAACACTAAACAGCATCATGGTAACACATGCAATTTTAAAAATGCAATAAATATTAATTTAACAACATTAAATGTAACATAAAACTCTAATGTACATAACTGATAAGAAAAGAACTAAGAAAACTAAGAGTTATTTCAACAAAAATACATCAAATGTGAAGTGTCACGCAGGGAATTGTGGGAATGTCAATTTACGGTTTTTCACTGTAAATTATACAATGAGTTGTTCTTTTTCACTTTCAAAAACTGTAAATTTAACGGTATTTTACAGTAAAATTACATTAAATGTACCGTTAGATCTATCACAGTTATTTACCTTATATAGTAAGGAAACTTTCTGTTAACCTATTAACAGTTTTTCACTGTGCCGTCTTTTACCGTTAAAATCACGATCATTTTTTACAGTGTACATTTGCATTGCTAATAAATCTGCAAAAGTGCATTCAAAGGAGAAGTCGGCTGTGTAGAAGTTGACTATGGGTATGGTTTACTAAACCTTTCCCTAAAAGGGCCAATGGGATCTACTGACGACGCGCAACTGAAAGAACACAGATGCAGCCGAATCATTTCCATAATGATAAACACAATCCACCAAGCGCAGATTAGCGTAGGCCTCTGATAATCAGCTGCGGGTGATCTACTAACAGGCGCACAATGGGTTAAGAGATGCTTTTTTTTTGCCAAACACCAGTAAATTGACTAGCGCAAACCTTAGTAAATCACCTTGCATGATTCATTTAAATACTCTCCTCCAATAAATTTTGCACCTGACAGGGAAACTCCCACAAATGCATATGCAATAAGATCAGCAAATAACTAACATAAAGAAAAATAACCGTCCAAGCCTTTTCAGTGGTAATTTTTCACTGCGTGTCTTCAGCAAATCCTGACAGTAGTTTTAAACGCCAAAAGAGGGTTTGCACTGACGCAAGCTGTTAGTAAATCTGGCCCTTACATTGTAAAAAACATTATTTTTAAAGTCGTAAATAAAACAATACTGAAGTAAGTAAATTTACTATCAATTTCTGAGTGTAAATTGTTTCTAATTTGGTCCCACTTTATATTAAGTGTCTTTAACTACCATGTATCTACATATAAAGGAACAATAACTGTTATGCACAATGCACTTATTGTGTTGATGTATTGCAGAGCACTTGTGCTGCTACTGATGTGGATACGGGTAAGGTCAGGACAGGTTTGGTGGTATAGGTAGGGTTAAGGGTTGGTTAAGGGTCAACACAGGGTTCTCAAGTCTCACGCATTGGCCGTGAGACACACGCAATTCAACCAGTTAACACGCTCACACGCCACACCGTGTATTTCTCACGCTGAAAAGGCAATGCCAACCAAGTTGTCCTGCAAGCTTTATATATAACGTTGTGTACGAGGCGCAGGCACACAAAGTCAAGTTTCCTGCCGCCAGCCCAGCACGTATCTCTCGGCCAGATTGCGTTCGTTAGGCAACATAGACGCGCACGAACACACAGAAGTTGACGGAACATTCTCGGCCACCGTACGTTCGTTACTAGGTAACCAACAACATCGAGCAAACGCGTCGTGATGAAGAAGGGAAGAAAGCTCGTCTAACATTTTTAGGCTAGAACATTTAATATATAGCCCATCGTATACATTATTATTGATGCAGTCAAAAACTCTACAACTACTTTGCAACCAGGCCAGAAGCTTTGGCTCAGTTTGGCTAGCTTACATTACCTGAAACTACAAGGGAAATGTTAGTGGGTATGGGAAGGAATGAAAATGTATTTCTTCATTTTATTTTAAATTATATATTATACTGTATTAATAGTCTTTCTAGTTACATTAAGGCTACATGTATTAAAGCAGAGTGCTCTGGGTAATAATTTATATCCTGTCAAAACATACATTAATCATTGCCATTGCATTTGTATTTTTCAAAGACGTCAGGGAAAAAGCAAAAAGATATTTGTGTACACACACACTCACACACACACACACACACACCTTAATACTCTAATATGTCCATTTGTTCACAATGTCCCACCACACAATAAATCATTATACCATTTCGACACATTCAAAATGCAAAAAGATTTGTTTTTCCAAACTGTTTGGAGCAATTTGTTATATTTTTGTATATTTGTAATTTTGAAATATAACATTAAAGAGTAGGCTATATTTGATGTGACGAATTGCTCTGTCATTTATCAGATTTACCAATTGTTATAATTTCAATTTGTGCTGGTTAATTATGAACAATGCTTAAAATTGGGGGGCAGGGATGGGCGGGGGCGGGGCTCCATTGGGGCTCCTCCCCTAACCGCATGTGATCTCACTCCAAGCTTTTGATAAAACTTGAGAACCCTGGTCAACAGGGTAATTATAGATGTAATTACAGACATTATTTACAGATGTAATTACATGCAGGTGTTTTTTTTAAATATAATTTCAATGTAAAAACCAAGTGGAAACCTTCCTCTCTCTCTCTTGAATCCAACACGGAAGTGAATTAAACTACCGTTCTTCGTCTGGCCGCTAGAGACAGGCTGCAAAAGAGAGTCGATCCCATAGACCCCCATGTTAAAATGGCCAACTTTACAGCAGAAAAATGTTTACAGTCTGATACAAAAAGTTGTTTTGGTCTATATAGCTAATTTTGCCCTTCATGACAACTGTGAGGGGGGTGAATTTTTTCTATAACTCATCCGTTTAAATTATATTAAGCCTTAAAGTTCTGCATAATTAAGGGCGTGGCCACTTGAGTGACAGGTGGATCGACGCTGATGTCACTACTAGCCGTTTGTCTGCTGTCTGTTAGCGTCACGTCACCTCTGCTAATCCGCCTCGCTGCACATTTTCGTTTATCCGGGAGTGACGCGCGGCCAAGATGGCGACCTACGGGTGACGTCACTGACACTACGTCCATATTTGATTACAGTCTATGGTAAAAACACAACTACACAATACGTGCATTGTATCAAGTGATTCATTTGATTATTATGACATAGTTATAAACAGTTAGTTACAAAGTTTTATATTTAAACGATGTTGAAATGTTCCTTTTTGGGTGAACTATTCCTGTAACTGGACAAGCAGAAAGATTCATGCACAGCTCGACAAACGCTACCGGCAGAAAAGCGCTCGACTCGCTCCTGTTTTAATGTCAGTAAGTCATGCCAGCTAACTTGTGATGGGACAGTTTCCCTGCAGCATGTGCACAAGCCGGCTGATACACACACGAGTGGTGTGTGTGTGTGTGTCACACACACACACACACACCACTGGTGGTTTAAAGAATTGGGCCAAACCCCAGAAATTCCACTCCAATTCTATATAAATAAATAACGAGGCACAATGTGTAGTTTGTGCTTTCCCAGCCTCAGTCCTTCATAACCTCAGCGTTGGCCATCCTCTGCCTCGCTCTTAAAACTAGAAGAATTTGACTTTTGTTTCAAATGCTACCTCTTTTTTCATCACTCATTCTGCATTTATGAAACCAGAAGTTCCACCAGATTCCCAAATTCATGTGCAGATAGGTGTGTTTGTGTGTGTGTGCGCATTACAATAGATGTAATCCATTTTGTGCACTACTATTTGAGCGAGAGTGTGAGATTACATACCTCAGTGTGATTGATAAGTATTCCATATTTCCCAATGCATTCAATAATATTTGTTAATGAGAGAGAAAAACCCTTCATAAATCACAGATAATGATGTCATTAAACTAATATACCATATTTGTCCTTTTGTTATTATCAAAGTGCCGTTCAAGGAAAGTCTGTTCACCCGGCAGCCATATTTGCAACGCCATCTATTTGAATGGGGGAATCCTGAAATCTCAAAAACTGCTTGTCAAAATCACAATTAAATAACATATTTCAAATCAGCAACAAAATCTGACATCTCGTAAATGTTGTTTCATATGCTCAAATAGCGTTAAATAGCTTATTTTTCAGGCTAGACCAGCCAATGCGAATGTGCAGGCATAAGAGCGGATCTCATGAATAAATTACTTTACCAATCAGCGATTGGCTGTTTTATTTAGAAGGCGGGACTTATTCCACCATATTGTGCTTTCCTTCTCCTATTCTGTGGTTATATTAGGGCACCGTCTTTGTATTTCTAAAGTCTTTGGTATTATGTAGCAATTTCATATTTCAAATTTCAAATGATATATTTTGCCTTGGTGCAAATGCAATATTTTAAATATTAAAGTCCCACTGTGGTGAAAATCCAGCTTTTAATGTTGTTTATGTGTCTATGTGGTGTTTTTAATATGCTTTAAGACACACCATGTGTAAGTTCATAAGTCGACAGCATTGCTGAGTATTTCCTCCTTAAAACTGCAGTGAACCAAAGACAGTCTCAAAAACACGGTTTGAAATCGCTGGTGTTTCTGACGTCACAAACTACCTTGTAACCAATCAGATCAACGTGTGATCGTCAACCAGTGGATCTCTGAGCTGAGCGAGTGAGTGGAGGCGGGGCTCATTTGCATATTCATAGAACTGCATACCGGTATACTAAATGAAGCAAGGGTGTCGAGTTACATTCAAGATATTTTAAGGCATGAAGAATTTTTTTTCAAGTTTTTTTTTTTTTACATATGTCATTTTGGTGATCAAAGATGAATTTTAAGGGATAAAATGATTGACTCGGGGGACTTTAAATGTCACATTTACATATTTTTTATATTCTATATTTCACAAGAACAGTGTAAGAACTGATATATTGATATCTCAAATTTCTACCTACTTTGCAATGTCTGTGTTTCTCTTATACGTGTTGTGAATGTCAAATTTAAAATTGTAGCTGTACAGAAATCACAGGTTTTAGGTGCAGACTAAAAGTGTGCAAACTCTGGATTTTCCTCCGTATTCGTCCAACGTTTCAGGATGTTAAATCTGAAGCTAATAAAAAAGTAAAGTGGTCTTTTATGTACAGTTAATAGAGTTGCTGTCAGTACTGAGGCTCAATAATGTTTCAGCGCTGATGTCATGAGCTGGAAGAGGGAGAGTTGAGTATTTAAGGTGTCCTTAAAGGGACAGTTCACCCAAAAACTGAAATTCTGTCATCATTTACTCAAGTTGTTCCGAACCTGTATGAATTTCTATTTTCTGCTTAACACAAAAGAAGATATTTTGAAGAATGTCGGTAACCAAACAGTTCAGAATATTTATTTATTTATTTCCATACTATGGAAGTCAATGTGGTCCATCAACTTTTTGTTTGCCCATATTCTTCAAAAAATCTTCTTCATTTATTCAACAGAAGAAAGAAATTCATACAGGTTTGAAACAACTTGAGGGTTAGTAAATGCCAACATCATAGAAATAACAGCAAACATTTGTGATACCAAACCTCTGGCCTTCAAACATACGAGAATCCGCATCAACTGCATGTATTCAGTAAGATAAAACTGTACTTACATCCTAATTACATTTTCAAAGCTCTTTAGTTAGAAGGTTGTTGTTTTACCATATTACTCTTAATGTTTTCTAATAGTTATAGGCTACCATTCTCTATATGCAAATTTTCTATATGGTAAATATGAAAAATATGGTATATGTTTCCCACAATGCACTTCATTTCCAATGTCATGAATGAAGATGCTGCAAAGACCCACTGAACAGCCTTAAGGCCTGAAACATGCTCTACTCAAATACATGAAAGATTTTAGCTAGGAAACTTGGATTTTTGCTTTGTTGTATTATAGACGCATTTTCAGTGCTGCCACAAGGGGCACTATAGCATGCATTAATTTAAACTGTCTTCTTCTATGGTTAGTTTGCTTTATTCGTCACAACTACTGTCATAATACAGTAACAGTTTGAAAAAAATGTTTTCAGAAAGTCAGTTAAACGTGTTGTTATTCATAAATAAACACACAGTTTAGTGGCCCATACATTTGAATCTAACTCTTGAGGACAGTGTTAAAGTGTTAGATTGGTAGAAAGTGGGTTAGATCATTATTCATATCTGCATTGCACACTTTCACGAGCTTCTGGCCTTATTTTTAAGATGGTGAAGGCTTTAAAACACTCTGTTGAGTGTAATGCAAAAGAAACAGCCTGTCCCGCCCGTCTAGCCCATCTGTCTCTCTGTCTGTTCCCACTCTGAAAGAAGAAAGGATAGATTGAGGGATGAGTAGATGTTATCTCGTATTAATGGACGTGTGTGTATGAAGGCACCACATAATGAGATAATCACATGCGTACTTACAGAACCGTTGATGCAACTACTTTACTTTTACATGTAATACTGTTGTTTCTCATCATGAAAACAAAAGCAGTATTTCATGTATGATACGTCAAACATCCGCTACTTCCTGTGTGTTTTTATTATGTTCTTTTCATTTAAATGTAATCTTTGTTTAGGTCGATGGAGTTGTTTATGCCCTTTCACTCTTTCCTGGCTGTAAATGGACATAAGTGTTTATTCAAAGGATTTGAATTTGCCTGTGTGTGTATGTGTATGTGTGAGTGCGTGTTTGTGTGTGTGTGTGTGTGTGTGTGTGTGTGTGTATGTGTATGTGTGTGTGTGTGTGTGTGTGTGTGTGTGTGTGTGTGTGTGTGTGTGTGCGCGTGCATGTTTGTGTGTGTGCATGTTTGTGTGTGTGTGTGTGTGTGTGTGTGTGTGTGTGTGTGTGTGTGTGTGTGTGTGTGTGTGTGTGTGTGTGTGTTTCGGCTGGATTATTCCAGGAGGTGGTGACTGACATGTGGTCTGCTTGATTCAGCAGATGTGCGTGTCTGAACACGACCAACATCAAGAACAAACCCTGAATCACACCAGCAAACTCCACAAATTCAAATCACACTTTACTGGAAGAATCTTATATATTAGCCTCATATATTGTGCTGTTCCTTATACCAAAACCATATTTATATAGGCCTACTTTAAGTCAAAAGTTTGGAATGATTCATATTTTTAAATATTTTTGAAAGAAGCCTCTTCTGCTCAACAAGGCTGCATTTATTTAATCAAAAATACAGTAAAAAACAGCAATAGTGTGAAATATTATTACATTAAATATTAAATATGAATACTTATTTAAAAAATACTTTTAAAATATTAAAATAACTGTTTTCTATGTGAATATATTATTATTTTCAGCATCATTACTCCAGTCTTCAGTGTCACATGATCCTTCAGAAATAATTCTAATATGCTGATTTGCTGCTCAAGATTAATTTATTATCAAAGCAAACTTTGCAAATATAGTTTTTGCTGCTTAATATTTTTGTAGAAACTGTGATAGACTACCATCAAAAAGTTCAATTAAAAAAAAAGAAAGAAATTAATTATTTTATATAACTAACCCTAAAAAAGACATTTATACTGTTAGAAAATATTTCTATTTCACAAAATTCTATACTTTTGAACTATATTTTCATCAAAGAATCCAGTTTTCAAAATGTTAAGCATCAAAAATAGTTGTCAAC